>NW_027363088.1:7500-15000 GCF_046119375.1 Phyllobates terribilis | reverse complement strand
GGGTTCCTTACGACCTTCCCGGTACACGTCAGAAAAAAGTTTGCGATTTCTCGGCCAGCAGCAATGGCAGGTCTGATATGTTCTGCGTAGACTTTGAACCACTGAAAAAGAAAAAAAAAACTTGATCTCGAGTTTTTCATGGGGGCAACAGAGGGGTTTCAACCCCATGTGGAGTCGGGTAGCCCGGGTCCCCTGGCTTGTAGAAACCTTACCGAATGTTCTTCCTCTGAAAGCACGAACGATGCTACTTGCGTGGATGCACACTTGTGTGTTTTCACACCGACAATCGTCTTTCGAACACCGCGGTACATGTGATAGGTCCTCCCGTTCCACTCTGAAACCTAAGGTGTAAAAAGAAGGGAGATGATTGAGACGGTTCCGCAATGACCGCTGCCCATGCAGACTAACACTACTTACGGTCAAATTGCGCACAACACCTGGCCTTTGGAGGTGTCTTAGAATCAGAAGAGCCTGGAGGTACAGAATAACTTCCCTTCGGTCCTCTTCTGATCCCCCCTCCTGGACATTCTCTATGCACGCTAGAAATGTGGGTCTCGCTTCGTTCAGTATTTTCTGGCAGTCATTCGGTGTCTTCGAGGGCTTCATCAGCGTATCGTACCTGTGGGGTGAAATACAGTTATATAATTCTTTTAAACAACAGCCGATGTTTGGTAAAAATCTCTCCGAATATTGGGTACCTCTTGCTCACTGAGTCTTGGCAGACTCCCCTGTACAACGTCTTACGCAGGTCCTCCATAAAGCTCATAAACACCTCACACGCCCGGTATAGCTGAGGATTCTCTATGCTCAGTTGTGTGCCCCTCATCTGGTAGGTGGTGAATCGCCGAATGTGTTTCAGTATTTTGAGGGAGGTCTGGTTCGATAGTTTGAGGCTGCTAAGTTTTTTAAAAAAATCATTCACTTTTGTGGGTTTGTTTAAGTACTCCAGAGTTATAAATCGTGGGTTGATAAAGAAAAGAAACCGAGCGACATTTGATACCTCCTGGTTACAATTAGGGACCCCACGGGTTACTGTCAAATATGTGCGGAAGCTCTTCAACATGGGGCTATTTACTGAGTGACGCCTATACAAGCCGGCGTCCGTTCTAGCCAGGGAGCTTTCATTTTTCCATCGCCTAGACTGAATGTTTTGTGTGCTGCCGTCCATGACCTCAAAGGGGTCCGACTCGGGGCATGGGGCTCCCTCAAAATGGTCTGGAGACTGTTCAGGAACAAGCGGGTCCATCATATGTGAATCTGAGTCCACAGTGGGCAGGTAGCAGGGGGGCAAATAGTCTGTTGGCGCCTGGGTCTGTCCTTCAAAGGTCAGCGGTATGTGGTCTAACTGAAATGTAGGTTTGTTCACTATAAAATACCCACGACTTTCTACAAATGCTACCGTATCTTCCAGGGATTGCAGAGGCTTGAGCTCGCTGAATGCTATAGATGTGCCTTTAGCCGCAACAAGTCTAAGTCGATCTTTGACGACGGCCAAGTTTGTTTTTATCTCCGAGTTGCTTTCGGACCTCATGCACACCCTTCTCAGATGTGTGGACAGGTATTTCGTCACCCTGTGGCATATGGGGCATGTCAGCGGTGTACGTTGGTGGCTGTGGGGAAATAATACAAACGATCACCGCGGTTTTACAACCCTGCAACATGGGGTCCGCCGCAGCCTTGTGTGGCGGTTACATACACCTATATGTGGGCGACGGATGACTTTTACTTACCGCTTCATAGCGACACATTTCCCGCAGCCAAACGGAGCTTTAAAGTCCTTGCATCTGCACCGGAGGTGATCTTTCTTTCCGCTGCACACATCCAGGTACCATCAGCCGAGCGGTTGATGAGCTTCCGCTCTAGGAAAATCGCCTGTATCTTCTATACGGCATCACAGGGGTTGAGGCAGCCATAAGGACGCCACCTGCACGGTTGAAAATCATCAGCAGCGTTGACGGGAAAAACCTAACCTATCTCATATACGTTTGTTCTTTTGCGCTATATGAGAGGATGAGAGGAACCTCATTTTCAGATATTTGGTTTGTGAGGCCACGGTGGCGCAGGTGTCAGCGCTGCAGCCTTGCTATTGCTAGGGTCCTGGGTTCAAATCCCTAAAGGGTAAAGTTGAAAAACTTTTTTTTTCTGGACTTAGAAAATTTTTCGACTTGTGTCAGACTTCCAGAGAGGGGAGCATGTCAGTGCGCGCATCCGATTTCAGTTCCAGAGCGATTCGCGCGATGAGTCCTTGATACTTAGTCGTTTTTGCCAAAATTTCTGAGTTTTTGAAAATTTCACAAATTTGTGAAAACTTCCACAAAATGAGGTTCTAGTATGTTATAGGGCATCCCAGGAGGGCTTCATATGTGTGGGTAAAATATATATCCCACAGGGGGAAAATTGAAAAAAAGTTGAAAAAAAAAATTTTTGGGGACTTAGAAAATTTTTCGACTTGTGTCAGACTTCCAGAGAGGGGAGCATGTCAGTGCGCGCATCCGATTTCAGTTCCAGAGCGATTTCTCCGATGAGTCCTTGATACTTAGTCGTTTTGGCCAAAATTTCTGACTTTTTGAAAATTTCACAAATTTGTGAAAACTTCCACAAAATGAGGTTCTAGTATGTCATAGGGCATCCCAGGAGGGCTTCATATGTGTGGGTAAAATATATATCCCACAGGGGGAAAATTGAAAAAAAGTTGAAAAAAAAAATTTTTGGGGACTTAGAAAATTTTTCGACTTGTGTCAGACTTCCAGAGAGGGGAGCATGTCAGTGCGCGCATCCGATTTCAGTTCCAGAGCGATTCCTCCGATGAGTCCTTGATACTTAGTCGTTTTGGCCAAAATTTCTGACTTTTTGAAAATTTCACAAATTTGTGAAAACTTCCACAAAATGAGGTTCTAGTATGTCATAGGGCATCCCAGGAGGGCTTCATATGTGTGGGTAAAATATATATCCCACAGGGGGAAAATTGAAAAAAAGTTGAAAAAAAAAATTTTTGGGGACTTAGAAAATTTTTCGACTTGTGTCAGACTTCCAGAGAGGGGAGCATGTCAGTGCGCGCATCCGATTTCAGTTCCAGAGCGATTTCTCCGATGAGTCCTTGATACTTAGTCGTTTTGGCCAAAATTTCTGACTTTTTGAAAATTTCACAAATTTGTGAAAACTTCCACAAAATGAGGTTCTAGTATGTCATAGGGCATCCCAGGAGGGCTTCATATGTGTGGGTAAAATATATATCCCACAGGGGGAAAATTGAAAAAAAGTTGAAAAAAAAAATTTTTGGGGACTTAGAAAATTTTTCGACTTGTGTCAGACTTCCAGAGAGGGGAGCATGTCAGTGCGCGCATCCGATTTCAGTTCCAGAGCGATTCCTCCGATGAGTCCTTGATACTTAGTCGTTTTGGCCAAAATTTCTGACTTTTTGAAAATTTCACAAATTTGTGAAAACTTCCACAAAATGAGGTTCTAGTATGTCATAGGGCATCCCAGGAGGGCTTCATATGTGTGGGTAAAATATATATCCCACAGGGGGAAAATTGAAAAAAAGTTGAAAAAAAAAATTTTTGGGGACTTAGAAAATTTTTCGACTTGTGTCAGACTTCCAGAGAGGGGAGCATGTCAGTGCGCGCATCCGATTTCAGTTCCAGAGCGATTTCTCCGATGAGTCCTTGATACTTAGTCGTTTTGGCCAAAATTTCTGACTTTTTGAAAATTTCACAAATTTGTGAAAACTTCCACAAAATGAGGTTCTAGTATGTCATAGGGCATCCCAGGAGGGCTTCATATGTGTGGGTAAAATATATATCCCACAGGGGGAAAATTGAAAAAAAGTTGAAAAAAAAAATTTTTGGGGACTTAGAAAATTTTTCGACTTGTGTCAGACTTCCAGAGAGGGGAGCATGTCAGTGCGCGCATCCGATTTCAGTTCCAGAGCGATTCCTCCGATGAGTCCTTGATACTTAGTCGTTTTGGCCAAAATTTCTGACTTTTTGAAAATTTCACAAATTTGTGAAAACTTCCACAAAATGAGGTTCTAGTATGTCATAGGGCATCCCAGGAGGGCTTCATATGTGTGGGTAAAATATATATCCCACAGGGGGAAAATTGAAAAAAAGTTGAAAAAAAAAATTTTTGGGGACTTAGAAAATTTTTCGACTTGTGTCAGACTTCCAGAGAGGGGAGCATGTCAGTGCGCGCATCCGATTTCAGTTCCAGAGCGATTCCTCCGATGAGTCCTTGATACTTAGTCGTTTTGGCCAAAATTTCTGACTTTTTGAAAATTTCACAAATTTGTGAAAACTTCCACAAAATGAGGTTCTAGTATGTCATAGGGCATCCCAGGAGGGCTTCATATGTGTGGGTAAAATATATATCCCACAGGGGGAAAATTGAAAAAAAGTTGAAAAAAAAAATTTTTGGGGACTTAGAAAATTTTTCGACTTGTGTCAGACTTCCAGAGAGGGGAGCATGTCAGTGCGCGCATCCGATTTCAGTTCCAGAGCGATTCCTCCGATGAGTCCTTGATACTTAGTCGTTTTGGCCAAAATTTCTGACTTTTTGAAAATTTCACAAATTTGTGAAAACTTCCACAAAATGAGGTTCTAGTATGTCATAGGGCATCCGAGGAGGGCTTCATATGTGTGGGTAAAATATATATCCCACAGGGGGAAAATTGAAAAAAAGTTGAAAAAAAAAATTTTTGGGGACTTAGAAAATTTTTCGACTTGTGTCAGACTTCCAGAGAGGGGAGCATGTCAGTGCGCGCATCCGATTTCAGTTCCAGAGCGATTCCTCCGATGAGTCCTTGATACTTAGTCTTTTTCAGAAGTCAGAATTTTGACTTCCAGGACCCACAAATCGTTGATAAATTGAGCCCGCTCACCAGTTCCAAGTGTTTTGGGGTCTCCCCGGTACCAGTAATGCAGCCTGCTCACTATATGTCGCAAAATAGAAAAAAAGTGAAAAAGAACCAGAATGAGGAAATTCCAGGGAGCCGAATCCGCCTAACAGTTCCAGGCGATCGGGTACTTTTTGACATGTGTCCCTAAAGTGGGTATAGGGTGACACTCCATGCAAATACCCAGTTTTGCACACCACCGGCAGAATATATAAGAGAGACGGACCTCTCAGCCCCGACACATTTCGACTCATTTAAGCTGGTTTTCACCTCTGTAGACCCGGGCACGTGTTTTGGCTATGAGTCCCTGTTCAGCTGGAGGTCTGCACCTTGGCTGAACCCAGACTTCCGCAGCTGCGTGGGGGGGCTTTTGCCGGTCGCCCATCCCAAGTAAGAGAGGTGTTCCTGGGTTGAAGTGAGCCTGGCCAGACCCCCCGCGGGCCCTGGTTCTCCACATGGGGGCGCCGTCAAGGCTAAAATCTGGATTTTTAGGCTGAGGAGAGGCTCCATGAGGGCGGATGCTTTCGTGGCTTCGACCCCAGTGCTGTTCCACATCCAGTACCCCCTCTGCAAGGGCGCCTGTACCCGAGTCTCGCTTCCAGGACTCTTGGGCACGCATCTCCCGACGACAGGGTTTTGCACACCACCGGCAGGATATATAAGAGAGACGGACCTCTCATCCTCGACACATTTCGACTCATTTAAGCTGGTTTTCACCTCTGTAGACCCGGGCACGTGTTTTGGCTATGAGTCCCTGTTCAGCTGGAGGTCTGCACCTTGGCTGAACCCAGACATCCGCAGCTGCGTGGGGGGACTCTTGCTGGTCGCCCATCCCAAGTAAGAGAGGTGTTCCTGGGTTGAAGTGAGCCTGGCCAGACCCCCCCGCGGGCCCTGGTTCTCCACATGGGGGCGCCGTCAAGGCTAAAATCTGGATTTTTAGGCTGAGGAGAGGCTCCATGAGGGCGCATGCTTTCGTGGCTTCGACCCCAGTGCTGTTCCACATCCAGTACCCCCTCTGCAAGGGCGCCTGTACCCGAGTCTCGCTTCCAGGACTCTTGGGCACGCATCTACTGACGACAGGGGTTTGCAGCCTCCGTACTTGGGCAAGTCCCTCCACGACCCCCTGCTCTTCCTCCGATCGATCTGGCACAGCGCTCCCGGGTGGGGAGGTGGCGCCGCTCGCTCGGCCCGGGCTTTGGAGCTCGCGCCGGCTTAAGGTGAGCGGTCCCTTCCTCCTCTACCCCCGGGCTTCCGACACCTATCTTTGGGCGCGCACGCCGGCCTCGCATCCCGTCTGCGGAGGTGGCCGAGCCGTGGGGAGTTTGATTCGAACCGAGCGAAGGCAGTGGTCCGACGACCCGCACGGGCGAACGGCGGGGCGCCCACCCACCCAGGCGTGGGGGCCCGTCGTCCGAATCGCTCCCTGTGCGGGGAAGCACAATGATCTTCTCCGAGGGCGGCCCTTTTCTTCCAGATGCGTACCCGGCCAGCGGAGGTTCGGGCCCGACAGGGTGGCCTCCGCGGCGGTGGCGACAGCGGCGGCGGTGGGTGGCGTCTCCGCGCCACTGCCGAGCTTCGTGATTTTCAGTCTTTTCCCGAGCCCCTACGAAAGTGGGGAGGATGACAGAGGTGTGGAGGCAGGCGAAGGGGGTTCTCACCGTGTGGTGTGCCCCAGCCCGACCGTCGCCTTCCCCCTTGACCCTCGTCCTCCCAGGCGGCTTGGTCAGGGAGCAGGAGAGAGAGCGAGAGAGGGAGAGCGGAAACCCCAGAGCCAAGGGGTTAGATGGAGAACGGGAGAAGGAACGAGGGCCAAGAGGTAGGGAGTACGGTGAAAGGCCGACCTGGGATCCCCCGCGCTCCCGCCCCGGGCGGGGAGCATCCCTGGGAAGAAAAGCCGCTCGGGCATCCCTTTGAGGTTATGGGCGCGAGCGGGAAGAGGGACTACGCTGGAGGGCGACGCCGACACGGCCAGGCCGACGACCACCCACGCGACCTCCGCGTCGCCGGGTTAGTGCCAGAGCCGCGGCGGACCCCGACGGCCAGCCCCCCTCTCCCAATCCTCGTGCCTGTCCGCCGGTGGGTCGAGGACCCCCCGCGGCGGAGGCAGGTCTAAGCCAGACGGTGGCGCCGCATAGGCCCACCCCCGCATGCCATCTCCCCGAGCGACCCTGTGTGTCGTCTTGGGTGCGGTTGGTGAGACGGGGGCGGCCGTGGCATCCTCCGGAGGCCAGTCACCTCGCCCTCCCCGTGCAAGGGGTGTTTTCCAGACGCCTGCCGCTTCGGGACCACGCACCGCACAGCGAGCCGCTCCTCCCGCACATGTCCCCGGTGCTGCGAGGGCTCTGTTCCCCGGCCCCCCAGGGAAGCCCCATGCCATCCCGCATCCTCTCCGGACGCCGCACGCCCTGCCTATACCCGTTCCGTCCGGGCGCCCTGCCGCTGTGGGGCTCTTCTGCCGCCTTCTCTTAATGCAGGCCTCTCCTCTCCCGAACCTCGACACGGTCCAGTCGTGTTGGGGGGCTACCTGGTTGATCCTGCCAGTAGCATATGCTTGTCTCAAAGATTAAGCCATGCACGTGTAAGTACACACGGACGGTACAGTGAAA